>NW_024038773.1:0-10076 GCF_016077235.1 Cyprinodon tularosa | reverse complement strand
GATCAAAGGTACAGCAATGGGAAAGAGATTTGCTCCGGCCTACGCTAACATTTTCATGGCCGAATGGGAGGCAGCAGCATTAGATAAATGTCATAAAAAACCACTCTTCTACTACAGATACTTGGACGACATCTGGGGTGTTTGGACACATTCGGAGGATGATTTTAAGGACTTCCTCGACTCTCTTAACACACACAATCCATCCATCACTCTGAAATCCACCACTAGCGTTAAAGCTGTGGACTTCCTGGATACAACCACATATATAGGCCCACAATTCAGCACAACAAATAAATTAGACGTTAAAGTCTATTTCAAGCCCACTGACACACACGCATTATTATTTAAAAGCAGCTTCCATCCTAAACACACTTATTCTGGACTAGTAAAATCACAATTACTCAGATTCCATCGCATTTGCACTCAAGAATCAGATTTTTTGGAAGCCACCAGAACCCTTTTCAGAGCCTTAAGCCAGAGGGGTTACAGCAAAAGCTTTCTCCGCAAATGCAGAGCGTCCTTCCTCCAGCTTAGACCCCCAGATGCCGCTCCGGCCATCCCTCTGATCACCACCTACTCCGCCTCGGCAGGTCAGCTGGTCCATAATATTAAAAACAATTTTTCTAAACTTCAATCCAGCACCCAAATTCTCAATAAGCATAAGATCATCGCAGCCTACAGGAAAAACAAAAATCTGCAGGACTTCTTGGTGAGAGCCAGGGTTAAACCGCTCCATCCATCCAAGGTCAAAGGTCACAATGACTTTTTCAAACAGCTTAATTGGATCAGAAACAAATTTAATAACACAGTTTACCAATTATACTCATCTGGACACCCCAAAACAAAAAACTGTGTTTATTTAATTAGCTGCAAGACCTGTCAGAAGCAATATGTGGGAGAAACCAGCAACTCTATTCTCACCCGCTTCACACAACACAGATACAACATATCCCGGAAAAAAGACACACACACATTGCTGGTTCAACATTTTATTTCACATGGATGGAAGGCCCTAACTGCCACCATCCTCCAATCCAACAGCACATGGTCCACAGCCCAACGTAGAAGAGCTGAACGCATCTGGATCTCCAGACTAAGCACTCTGACCCCATCAGGCCTTAATGAGAAGTAGGCCCCTGGGGGGGCTGGCGCAGAGGCGCCTGTGCACAGGGGGATCTGCTGCCTCGGTGGCGGACCCCTCTCCTTTTCAGAATCCCTAACCCTAACCCTAACCCTAACCCTAACCCTAACCCTCTCATACACATGAGACTTGTATCCTCATTCCGAGCCGGCTTAAGCCCAAAATATTTTTAGAATACAGCAGAATCTCATCCTTAAGGGTCCTTTTATGTTTATTTGGAGGGTTTATTTTGTACTGTTTGGAGGGACTTTATTTTATGGGCTACGGCTTTAAGGAACGGAACCCCAGAAGCCGATCCCAGATCCAGGGGAATGTTATCAGCAACGGAGCCACCTGCTGACGTCAGGAGTGCGTCCCCCGACAGCCAATCAACGCTGGTTATTTTGATTTGAATGTGTTTATGTTACTGTGTACTGGTTCGTAATTTCAGTTAGCAAGCCTGCCTGAAGAAGAGTAAGTCCACTCGAAACGTCGCGACGGCTTGCTTTCTCTGTATGTACAGCTTTAATAAAAGTGCCGACCGGCAGTAAAGCTGATCCAAACAGCGTCCTCTTTTCCTTTATAAGGATTTTTTTATTTTTATTTATTTTTATTTTTATTACGAACCATAGTTAGCTGCACAGTATAGCCTAGCACCTAGCTCCAGACTGAATCATAGCACATCATGGTCCGTACTGCTATGAGGGGGCCTGCAGACAGTGATGATGGGCCGGATCCCAAAAGGCGAGCTCCGCAGAACCAGAACCGGTCCTTAGGCCCGGCCACAGACGCTCCCGACCGGCCGAACCGAACCGAACTGCAACGGAACCGAACAGGTGCTCCATCGGACCAGAATCAGAGCCAGAACCGGGTAGGAACCACGCCTGCAGAGCGCAACAGGGCGGCCCAAACGGCTCGGCAGAACCAGGGCGCACAGACAGACAGCGCGCACCTCCGGCCTCCAGACCCGGCCGCGGCGGCGCCTAATAGGCCGAACCGAACAGAACCGCGGCGGAACCAAGCAGGAATCCAGCCGGACCGGAACCAGAAGCAAAGCCGGGTAGGACCCACACACGCAGGGCGGAAACACAGAGCAGAACCGGCCCAGCAGAACCACCAGCGCGGCACACAAAGACCCAGCGCCCACCACCGGCCACCAGAACCACCCGCAGCAACACAGGGCCGACGGAACCCAACAGAACCGGAGCAGAAGCAAGCAGAATCTGGGGACCCTCTTTTTAAGCAGAAGGTCAGGACGTGGTTTAAGCTAATTAAAGCACAACATCACCTAGAAAACATGTCTAAATACCATGAACTTCCACCGGCCCTGCTTAAAATTAAAAATCATTTGACAGAGGTGATCAAACCGGCTAGCAGTAATGAGAACACCAAGACCATCATTGAGGGCAATGCTAAACAGTGGGCTTTCAACACAATCCAGACTCTGAAAAAACACTATCAGGACAGCATTACCTGCTTTAAACATACACTCTGCACCTTTGGAGGCAACTTAGGGGCCTCATTTATAATAGCCACTAAATGGGCCCGGAGAAATCTGGGAAGACGGCTCAGGGAAGAGACATTAGAGCACAGCAGAGAGGCACTGGGCTTAATGAGGGACACCACACAGAGCCTATGGCCCCCAGCTCCTCATGAGGCTCCTACTGCAGCCACCAAAGCTCCTGCTCCCACAGGATCCAATCCTGCTCAGCCCAGCAGGGAGAGGGAGACCACACAGAGCCCAAGGCCCTCAGATCCTCACTCAGCCCCTGCTGCAGCCATCAAAGCTCCTGCCTCCACAGGATCCAAGCCTGCTCAGCCCAGCAGGGAGAGGGAGACCACACAGAGCCCAAGGCCCTCAGATCCTCACTCAGCCCCTGCTGCAGCCACCAAAGCTCCTGCTTCCACAGGATCCAAGCCTGCTCAGCCCAGCAGGGAGAGGGAGACCACACAGAGCCCAAGGCCCTCAGATCCTCACTCAGCCCCTGCTGCAGCCACCAAAGCTCCTGCTTCCACAGGATCCAAGCCTGCTCAGCCCAGCAGGGAGAGGGGGACCACACAGAGCCCAAGGCCCTCAGATCCTCACTCAGCCCCTGCTGCAACCATCAAAGCTCCTGCTTCCACAGGATCCAAGCCTGCTCAGCCCAGCAGGGAGAGGGGGACCACACAGAGCCCAAGGCCCTCAGATCCTCACTCAGCCCCTGCTGCAGCCATCAAAGCTCCTGCTTCCACAATGCCTCCTTCGGATGCTGGCTTCCGTTTTAAGCCCTATGTTCCAGCCTCTACTTTTCGTTTCAAGCCCTATTCTCCCACACCCCCACCCACGACACCTGATCCTGCTGAGCCCAGCAGGGGACCCCATTAGATCTTTCCTGGGAGGGGAGGATGACGGGGACATGGGGTGATGTTGTTCAGTATTATTTATTGTATATTATATATGGATGATGATGATGATGAAACCTAGTATGGTCCACAGCGCAGAGAAGGGAACACACCTGGATCTCCGGACTGCAGATGCTGGTGGGCCATGGCCTCATGGACAGATGGAGGAGCGGCCCTGGGGAAAAAACCTGTGGTCGGATGCGTGCCCGTGCATTGAGGAGGGGTGTGGGGAGGGGTGGGGGATCCAGTTCTTGGTTCCCTTGCCCCATAACCCTCACCCTAACCCTCACCCTAACCCAGCCCTTACCGGCCAGTGCCGCAGCGGAGCCGGGTCCCCTCCAGGGTCACCCTTCATATCCCAAGGTCATGGTTAAGATACCTATATTTGTGTATTCATCTGTAGTGTATTGTTCCAGCTATCTCACCAGGATGGGTTTGTACTTACCTGTATTTTAAGGTCTACTTACCTGTTATTCCAAGGTCCTGTGCTGCTTTTCATCTTCACTATTCAGCCCCTGAGAACAATAGTCCCCTTTGTCTTCTGTTATTTTTCTCAGCTCAATTAGATGCCTCACTCAATTCGGACCCTATCCCTCATTTTAACCCCTCTTCCCTCATTTATATGCCCTCCCCGAAGAGGCCTTTCCTAACCCTAAGGTCTCTATCACCCTAGCCCTTACCCTAAGTCCTAACCCTAATTATGTTTCCTAAGCCCTATTCCAAAATTTCACTCCTAAACCCTAACCCCTCAATTGGACACCCCTAAATATTACCAGTCCATGATAGCCCTAATGATTTCCTTCTCTAAAACTAATTTAATCCCTACCCACCTCTGTAGAACTCTATTATGAGATTCTAAGCTAAATTTCTAATTAATATATGGCACCTTTTAACCCAATTTGGCTAAACTGCACCGCTTCTGCTTATCCACCAGAGGGCAGCACGAGACCGTGGTATAATTCTCCTACAGGATTTTTAAGCCTAAAAATTGTACCGACTCAGTTTATCCACTAGGTGGCAGCAAGAGACCGTGGTATAATTTGCCAACAGGGTTTTCCAACCAAAGATCACTGACTCTCATACACATGAGACTTGTATCCTCATTCCGAGCCGGCTTAAGCCCAAAATATTTTTAGAATACAGCAGAATCTCATCCTTAAGGGTCCTTTTATGTTTATTTGGAGGGTTTATTTTGTACTGTTTGGAGGGACTTTATTTTATGGGCTACGGCTTTAAGGAACGGAACCCCAGAAGCCGATCCCAGATCCAGGGGAATGTTATCAGCAACGGAGCCACCTGCTGACGTCAGGAGTGCGTCCCCCGACAGCCAATCAACGCTGGTTATTTTGATTTGAATGTGTTTATGTTACTGTGTACTGGTTCGTAATTTCAGTTAGCAAGCCTGCCTGAAGAAGAGTAAGTCCACTCGAAACGTCGCGACGGCTTGCTTTCTCTGTATGTACAGCTTTAATAAAAGTGCCGACCGGCAGTAAAGCTGATCCAAACAGCGTCCTCTTTTCCTTTATAAGGATTTTTTTATTTTTATTTATTTTTATTTTTATTACGAACCATAGTTAGCTGCACAGTATAGCC
The DNA here is from genome assembly GCF_016077235.1 of Cyprinodon tularosa. Classification (NCBI taxonomy): domain Eukaryota; kingdom Metazoa; phylum Chordata; class Actinopteri; order Cyprinodontiformes; family Cyprinodontidae; genus Cyprinodon; species Cyprinodon tularosa. The sequence continues at coordinate 4,981 of NW_024038773.1, read as the reverse complement.
TAGCACCTAGCTCCAGACTGAATCATAGCACATCATGGTCCGTACTGCTATGAGGGGGCCTGCAGACAGTGATGATGGGCCGGATCCCAAAAGGCGAGCTCCGCAGAACCAGAACCGGTCCTTAGGCCCGGCCACAGACGCTCCCGACCGGCCGAACCGAACCGAACTGCAACGGAACCGAACAGGTGCTCCATCGGACCAGAATCAGAGCCAGAACCGGGTAGGAACCACGCCTGCAGAGCGCAACAGGGCGGCCCAAACGGCTCGGCAGAACCAGGGCGCACAGACAGACAGCGCGCACCTCCGGCCTCCAGACCCGGCCGCGGCGGCGCCTAATAGGCCGAACCGAACAGAACCGCGGCGGAACCAAGCAGGAATCCAGCCGGACCGGAACCAGAAGCAAAGCCGGGTAGGACCCACACACGCAGGGCGGAAACACAGAGCAGAACCGGCCCAGCAGAACCACCAGCGCGGCACACAAAGACCCAGCGCCCACCACCGGCCACCAGAACCACCCGCAGCAACACAGGGCCGACGGAACCCAACAGAACCGGAGCAGAACCAAGCAGAATCTGGGGACCCTCTTTTTAAGCAGAAGGTCAGGACGTGGTTTAAGCTAATTAAAGCACAACATCACCTAGAAAACATGTCTAAATACCATGAACTTCCACCGGCCCTGCTTAAAATTAAAAATCATTTGACAGAGGTGATCAAACCGGCTAGCAGTAATGAGAACACCAAGACCATCATTGAGGGCAATGCTAAACAGTGGGCTTTCAACACAATCCAGACTCTGAAAAAACACTATCAGGACAGCATTACCTGCTTTAAACATACACTCTGCACCTTTGGAGGCAACTTAGGGGCCTCATTTATAATAGCCACTAAATGGGCCCGGAGAAATCTGGGAAGACGGCTCAGGGAAGAGACATTAGAGCACAGCAGAGAGGCACTGGGCTTAATGAGGGACACCACACAGAGCCTATGGCCCCCAGCTCCTCATGAGGCTCCTACTGCAGCCACCAAAGCTCCTGCTCCCACAGGATCCAATCCTGCTCAGCCCAGCAGGGAGAGGGAGACCACACAGAGCCCAAGGCCCTCAGATCCTCACTCAGCCCCTGCTGCAGCCATCAAAGCTCCTGCTTCCACAGGATCCAAGCCTGCTCAGCCCAGCAGGGAGAGGGAGACCACACAGAGCCCAAGGCCCTCAGATCCTCACTCAGCCCCTGCTGCAGCCACCAAAGCTCCTGCTTCCACAGGATCCAAGCCTGCTCAGCCCAGCAGGGAGAGGGAGACCACACAGAGCCCAAGGCCCTCAGATCCTCACTCAGCCCCTGCTGCAGCCACCAAAGCTCCTGCTTCCACAGGATCCAAGCCTGCTCAGCCCAGCAGGGAGAGGGGGACCACACAGAGCCCAAGGCCCTCAGATCCTCACTCAGCCCCTGCTGCAGCCACCAAAGCTCCTGCTTCCACAGGATCCAAGCCTGCTCAGCCCAGCAGGGAGAGGGGGACCACACAGAGCCCAAGGCCCTCAGATCCTCACTCAGCCCCTGCTGCAACCATCAAAGCTCCTGCTTCCACAGGATCCAAGCCTGCTCAGCCCAGCAGGGAGAGGGGGACCACACAGAGCCCAAGGCCCTCAGATCCTCACTCAGCCCCTGCTGCAGCCATCAAAGCTCCTGCTTCCACAATGCCTCCTTCGGATGCTGGCTTCCGTTTTAAGCCCTATGTTCCAGCCTCTACTTTTCGTTTCAAGCCCTATTCTCCCACACCCCCACCCACGACACCTGATCCTGCTGAGCCCAGCAGGGGACCCCATTAGATCTTTCCTGGGAGGGGAGGATGACGGGGACATGGGGTGATGTTGTTCAGTATTATTTATTGTATATTATATATGGATGATGATGATGATGAAACCTAGTATGGTCCACAGCGCAGAGAAGGGAACACACCTGGATCTCCGGACTGCAGATGCTGGTGGGCCATGGCCTCATGGACAGATGGAGGAGCGGCCCTGGGGAAAAAACCTGTGGTCGGATGCGTGCCCGTGCATTGAGGAGGGGTGTGGGGAGGGGTGGGGGATCCAGTTCTTGGTTCCCTTGCCCCATAACCCTCACCCTAACCCTCACCCTAACCCAGCCCTTACCGGCCAGTGCCGCAGCGGAGCCGGGTCCCCTCCAGGGTCACCCTTCATATCCCAAGGTCATGGTTAAGATACCTATATTTGTGTATTCATCTGTAGTGTATTGTTCCAGCTATCTCACCAGGATGGGTTTGTACTTACCTGTATTTTAAGGTCTACTTACCTGTTATTCCAAGGTCCTGTGCTGCTTTTCATCTTCACTATTCAGCCCCTGAGAACAATAGTCCCCTTTGTCTTCTGTTATTTTTCTCAGCTCAATTAGATGCCTCACTCAATTCGGACCCTATCCCTCATTTTAACCCCTCTTCCCTCATTTATATGCCCTCCCCGAAGAGGCCTTTCCTAACCCTAAGGTCTCTATCACCCTAGCCCTTACCCTAAGTCCTAACCCTAATTATGTTTCCTAAGCCCTATTCCAAAATTTCACTCCTAAACCCTAACCCCTCAATTGGACACCCCTAAATATTACCAGTCCATGATAGCCCTAATGATTTCCTTCTCTAAAACTAATTTAATCCCTACCCACCTCTGTAGAACTCTATTATGAGATTCTAAGCTAAATTTCTAATTAATATATGGCACCTTTTAACCCAATTTGGCTAAACTGCACCGCTTCTGCTTATCCACCAGAGGGCAGCACGAGACCGTGGTATAATTCTCCTACAGGATTTTTAAGCCTAAAAATTGTACCGACTCAGTTTATCCACTAGGTGGCAGCAAGAGACCGTGGTATAATTTGCCAACAGGGTTTTCCAACCAAAGATCACTGACTCTCATACACATGAGACTTGTATCCTCATTCCGAGCCGGCTTAAGCCCAAAATATTTTTAGAATACAGCAGAATCTCATCCTTAAGGGTCCTTTTATGTTTATTTGGAGGGTTTATTTTGTACTGTTTGGAGGGACTTTATTTTATGGGCTACGGCTTTAAGGAACGGAACCCCAGAAGCCGATCCCAGATCCAGGGGAATGTTATCAGCAACGGAGCCACCTGCTGACGTCAGGAGTGCGTCCCCCGACAGCCAATCAACGCTGGTTATTTTGATTTGAATGTGTTTATGTTACTGTGTACTGGTTCGTAATTTCAGTTAGCAAGCCTGCCTGAAGAAGAGTAAGTCCACTCGAAACGTCGCGACGGCTTGCTTTCTCTGTATGTACAGCTTTAATAAAAGTGCCGACCGGCAGTAAAGCTGATCCAAACAGCGTCCTCTTTTCCTTTATAAGGATTTTTTTATTTTTATTTATTTTTATTTTTATTACGAACCATAGTTAGCTGCACAGTATAGCCTAGCACCTAGCTCCAGACTGAATCATAGCACATCATGGTCCGTACTGCTATGAGGGGGCCTGCAGACAGTGATGATGGGCCGGATCCCAAAAGGCGAGCTCCGCAGAACCAGAACCGGTCCTTAGGCCCGGCCACAGACGCTCCCGACCGGCCGAACCGAACCGAACTGCAACGGAACCGAACAGGTGCTCCATCGGACCAGAATCAGAGCCAGAACCGGGTAGGAACCACGCCTGCAGAGCGCAACAGGGCGGCCCAAACGGCTCGGCAGAACCAGGGCGCACAGACAGACAGCGCGCACCTCCGGCCTCCAGACCCGGCCGCGGCGGCGCCTAATAGGCCGAACCGAACAGAACCGCGGCGGAACCAAGCAGGAATCCAGCCGGACCGGAACCAGAAGCAAAGCCGGGTAGGACCCACACACGCAGGGCGGAAACACAGAGCAGAACCGGCCCAGCAGAACCACCAGCGCGGCACACAAAGACCCAGCGCCCACCACCGGCCACCAGAACCACCCGCAGCAACACAGGGCCGACGGAACCCAACAGAACCGGAGCAGAACCAAGCAGAATCTGGGGACCCTCTTTTTAAGCAGAAGGTCAGGACGTGGTTTAAGCTAATTAAAGCACAACATCACCTAGAAAACATGTCTAAATACCATGAACTTCCACCGGCCCTGCTTAAAATTAAAAATCATTTGACAGAGGTGATCAAACCGGCTAGCAGTAATGAGAACACCAAGACCATCATTGAGGGCAATGCTAAACAGTGGGCTTTCAACACAATCCAGACTCTGAAAAAACACTATCAGGACAGCATTACCTGCTTTAAACATACACTCTGCACCTTTGGAGGCAACTTAGGGGCCTCATTTATAATAGCCACTAAATGGGCCCGGAGAAATCTGGGAAGACGGCTCAGGGAAGAGACATTAGAGCACAGCAGAGAGGCACTGGGCTTAATGAGGGACACCACACAGAGCCTATGGCCCCCAGCTCCTCATGAGGCTCCTACTGCAGCCACCAAAGCTCCTGCTCCCACAGGATCCAATCCTGCTCAGCCCAGCAGGGAGAGGGAGACCACACAGAGCCCAAGGCCCTCAGATCCTCACTCAGCCCCTGCTGCAGCCATCAAAGCTCCTGCCTCCACAGGATCCAAGCCTGCTCAGCCCAGCAGGGAGAGGGAGACCACACAGAGCCCAAGGCCCTCAGATCCTCACTCAGCCCCTGCTGCAGCCACCAAAGCTCCTGCTTCCACAGGATCCAAGCCTGCTCAGCCCAGCAGGGAGAGGGAGACCACACAGAGCCCAAGGCCCTCAGATCCTCACTCAGCCCCTGCTGCAGCCACCAAAGCTCCTGCTTCCACAGGATCCAAGCCTGCTCAGCCCAGCAGGGAGAGGGGGACCACACAGAGCCCAAGGCCCTCAGATCCTCACTCAGCCCCTGCTGCAACCATCAAAGCTCCTGCTTCCACAGGATCCAAGCCTGCTCAGCCCAGCAGGGAGAGGGGGACCACACAGAGCCCAAGGCCCTCAGATCCTCACTCAGCC
>NW_024038772.1:0-11111 GCF_016077235.1 Cyprinodon tularosa | reverse complement strand
AGAGAAAGAGAAATGCATTTAGGTCTGGCAGCTTTCAGTAATAAGCTGCTGGTTAACCAGGTATTGGTAACCCTGTTTTTTAGCCTACTTCATGTTGTCAGATGAGTTCACTTTAAATCTATAAAGTCTATTTCAAGTCTGATTATGCAGAGCAGAAAACAGGCAGCTCAGGTAAGGGTTACTTGTACCCAGCCTCAGACTGAGCAGAATATTTAAACTCTGTCAGAAGCTCAGAATGTTGGACCCAGAATTTAAGTAGAATGATCAAATTGAGAAGAAAGTGTTTATTAAATGAAACGTGCGGCTTCTCATCAGCTGGGTGGCTCACTGCATTCTCTGTAGGAGCGGAGACTCAGGTCAGTGACTTCACTCATGGAACTCATGGACAGGTTGGTATGGAAAGCTGTTTTCCTTTAATAATCGTTTTAAATGTAGATTTATTGGGGATAACTTGGTCTGATCCTCAAGTTTATGCATTCTAAAACAATGAAAAGTAAAAGCTAAGTAAAGCAAAGAGGGGTCAGAGGTGGTTCTAGTTAAAAGAAGTGTAAATCTGTGTCTCCTGCGATGGACTGGCGACCTGTCCAGGGTGGAACCCGCCTCTCGCCTGTAGATAGCTGGAGATAGACACCAGTACCCCTCACCACCCCGCTTGGGATAAAGCATGATGGAAAATGGATGGATGGATAAATATGTGTCTGTTTCCTTGTTTTAGTGTTTCGTGGATTCTGGACCCTTCTGATCATAGCTGCACTGGTCTCAGCTCTGACTGGAGGCTCGCTGCTGATCTGTGGTGTTCCCTACTTCAGCCAGAAACTTTACAAAGTGGGCGGGGCCTTTCTTATTGCTGCTGGTAAAACAGACACAGCTGTGCTGCATGTGCATGTGTCAAGTTCTTTCATTGGACTTCATGTCTGCAGAGAGACACACATTTGGTCCAGAGGTGAAGAATGTTGAGACAACCATTCTGCTACTTTCCCTGCAGTCAGCTGCTTATTTGGGACACGTGATAAAACACATGCCAAACACAAAGAACAGCAGATGTCTGCCTGCCTTATTCATTTCCATAACAACATCAGGTCTAAACTTTGCTGCCAGGGCACCAGTGGAGATGAGCAGAAGCTGCATTCATTCGTAATCCCTAACAGCAATGACTGTCTCTATTTCTGTGTGTCTCCCTCTCCTCATGTTTTCTGCAGCCGGCTTGTTCCTGGTTATGCTTCTGCTCTTCGTGCTGTGGATGGAGGTGGTAGATGTGAAGCGCTACATTCTGCAGGAGAAGGGAGAAAATTGTCCAAAAGCTGAGGTTTCCTTATTCTACGGACTTTCTTTCATGGTGGCAGCCACTGGTATTCCACTGGAGGCGGTATCTGGGCTGCTCTTCCTGATGTGCGGCCGTGCGCTGGAGGCCAGGAGATGAGCCATGTGACACGCTAAAATAAGGGACTGCTTTCTTATTGTTTGGCACAGATGTTCAGCAATGCATTTATGGGACATGCAGTGCACTAGAAAACTATTCAAGCTTATTTACTTTTTCTTCACGTTTTTTCCTATTATCTTATATTTCATATCTTTAATCTCAGATCCAGAGTTTGAGTTGATGGAAATACTTATTGCTGCAGATCCAGTTGCAAATGTTTTGGAATATGTAATTTTTTTCTGATTACTTTCTGCAAAATAAAGTAACTAAAAGTAGAGAAGTATAAGAGAAATTTTACTTGGATTTTATATTTACAAATGTTTTACCAATAAAAATGATTTTAAAAATTGGCATGCAGTTGAATTGATACCTTTTTACTATGATACTCTAAAATAAAATCTGACATAGATTATATTTCAAAGTCACCTCATTTCGTCGTCAGCTTTTCACCCTCAAACCAACAGACAAGGACCCAGGAGGTCTAGACTAAGACTGGTACTCTGTGTGAGGCTGATCCCACTAAGTGGGCCAGTCAACTGCCCTGGGTGGAACGTACCATTAATGCTGCCCCCTCTAGCATCACTGGGCTCTCTCCATTTTTTGTTGTGTTTTGCACTGAATCCAGGGGGCAGAATATCACCCTGTAGTTGCTACAGGGTTGAGTTATTTATAAAGGACTTTATAAATAAAGTGGAGTTGAGTTTAGCCTCAATTAGCTGCTTTTGTCTGATTGATTAACTTGTTTCCTAGAAATGTTATGCATTATACTTAAGTAGTTGTTCTTGTTTAGGTTTTCTGATATAAAGGTTTTGGTTTGTTTTCTCTGTCCTTAACACCCTAATTTAATGTGTTCTGTAATCTTGTAAAGTCTATGACAAATATTTCATTGTAAGTTTTTATTTATTTACAGAAAGAAAACAGGTAATGAAACCAAACTGAGAAGAAAATGGTAAAAGCTGGTTTTAGTTAGAATCCCAGAGCATTTCAGCTGCAGTAAGACTCACTAAGTTTGTTGTGAGAAAGCAGGATGACAGACAAAAAACAAAGAAAGAAACCCCACAGCATCCACTCGCTTTGCTAAAACTGGTAGCTATTATGGACCGTCACGTATGGCATCTGTCTGCACTGCACAGGTAGGAGACACTGGGAATGTAAGCCAAGGAAAAATCAATCGCTTTTTATTTTTTTAAAGTTTGATGTCTTTTTTAATGTAGAGTAAAAAAAAAGAGAAAAAGTAATTTGAAGTGATTAGATCTGCTGTTGTTTTTAGGAATATATTTTGGAAGAGGAGGGTGTCATCCCTGATATAACGTGGATTTGTACATTCTCAATATTTCCACTGATATAAACTCAACATGTTTGGGTTTTGCTTAAGGGTTGTATTTGGGGTTACTACTAAGCGTTACTATTTTAACTCTTTGGATGCAGTTCCAACCAAACTGACATATGCTGAAAAATCAGGACATTGGAGGACGGTTGGTCCCTGATTCAGAAAGGAGGGAAGTCACATAATGAGCAACCATCCATGTCCAACAAACACAAGGAAACAATAAAGATCTGAAGCAATCAGGCTAAGCTAACATTGCCTAATGCTAGCATGCTATAATGTTATATCCACAGTAATCCCAGCTTACAAATGCAAAGGTAATGGTTAAAGACGTTATTTATTAGCATATTCATGCTACGTAATATGCATAAATATTAATATCAATAGCAATATCAGAATATACTTTATTGCCAAGTAATGTTTTACACCTACAAGCTATTTGCTTTGGGGAGAAAGTGATTGAAAAAGGCATCAAACATGTAGTAGATAGAAGTACATTTGGTCAAATTTAGTTTGAAATAAACGAATGCAAGTTGTCTAGGAATGAAATGAAAATAGAGAAGAATAGCATAACTTTTGGTGAAGAAAGATAGTTATGGTAACATGAAATTAAACATGAAATTAGATTAAAACAGGTGCTGAGATAGTCAGAAGATTTTTAATGAGCTGGAGAATGAAAGAGGCTGTTTTTATGGCAGGAGGTCCTGCTGGACTGTAGCTTCCTACAGTAGGAGGAAGAGGGGGGGGGCTGGACAGTTTGTGTCCATAGTGGGCCGGCTGCTCTTTACCTGGTAGCCTTTGGGTCCTGAGGAAACTTCCATCTTATTAAAATTATTTACTCTTTTAAAACCAACAAAGGAAACATGCTCACTGTGTCAAATACAATGTTTCCTCCTTACATTTTGATGTTTTATATTTTGGGAGGCCTCCTTACGCAGATTCTCATTTTCAAGTCGGGACCATGGACTGAAATGCTAATATTACCTCCTGTCAGATAAAGATGTTGCTAAAATCTAAACAGAGGCTGAATCTTAATCTTTCAAGGTTGGTTTGAGCGAACACCACCTTTACTGAGCTTTTTATTAAATCAACTGTTAGTGATTTGAAGCTTCTCTGCAGAATAATGCTGCTGCAGTTCATGCCACCTTCTTCAAAAATGATCTATATCTTGATAAATTCACTGATGTCATTATGGCTTTGTCAAAAAAAATTTCTAAAAAATGTATAAAAAGATGAAATTATATAAAAATTGTTGACAAAGCATCAACATTGTTTAAAAGTCACATAGGTAACACCTTACCCCTCATGAGCCAGTGGAGGGCGCTCCTGCTCTCTTCATGGACATCCAGGCAGCAGGGATGAACCAACTCGATGGAAAGGAAAGTGACGGAAACGCAGCAAGGAAAAGGAAGTGATTATTGAGCAAAGTATTTTATTTCCTTTTCCTAATCATTGTTATTTAACTCATCATAAAAAAAAGCACTCTTTCATCAACAGAGTTCCTATAGATCTAAAGTTGCATCAGTTATAGCAAAGGAATGATTATCTTTGCACATATGGATATAAGAAAATAATTGTTTTAAACCAGCTTGTTCTGTTTAAGTTCCTTTGATGTTGTGTTTAATGCGCCTATAACTCCCGGCTAACATTTGGCAGGAAGTTTCCTCTTCTGAGTTCAGTCAGACAGCAGGATGTGGTCTCACTCTGCAGGGACAGTTAACCCTGCTTGGACTGCATCCTCCAGACTGGACTGAATACTGGTGGGCTCTAATCCAGTCAAAGGGGGGATTCCATTCTCTGACCCCCCAACTCCACTAGTGAGGCGATTACCTGCTCTGTGTGCGCGTGGCTTTAAAACCCGTGAAGATTGGCTGTGTGTGTTTCAGTGCCTTTGCCTGCATGCTGAGGCCAGACGGACACAGTTTCTCTCAGATAAAAGTCCTTTCTCCTGTCAAAAATGACTGACCTGATAAGAGCTGATATGGGAGAAAAGCAAGCCTTATGGCATCACTCTTTCTTTTTTTGTTTCTTTTGTAAACGCCAAATCCCCAGGAACACACCAACCCTTCTTTGCAAACATGCACACAGTTAATCTCTGGGGGGGGGGAGCAGGTGGAGGAATAAAGAAAAAGAGTCGCTGTGTGGGTTTGTTTCTGCATTATCATAGATATATATAAAAAAGAACATGTGAAGCATTGAAGACATTCCTCCTTTCAGACATACACCAGAAAACAGACAGATTATGTGTGAGACAGCAGCGCTCCTGCCTTCAATTAACCTCACAAAGACACCATCACTTACATGCTCATGATGCTGATAAAGGACGCCTGGGTGGGTGGGTGGGTGTGTAAGTGGCCTGAACGACACAGCAACCATGTATAAAACAGCAAACTTATTAAAGACGGACATCATGTCATATGTTCTGTTTTTGGAGAAGATCTGTTCTTTCTTCACATGCAGCAATACCTGCTCCTGGAACAGACAGACGATGATCCAACCAGTCTGAAGCTTCCCAAACCTCTGCGTCCTTTAGTGAGATTTTACCAAATAGATCCACATAACTAACAAAGGATGGATTGTTTTCAACTGTGCGTGTCCTGCTTAGCCAATAATAGCTTTCCCATAGCTGATAGCTGATAGCCTAATAGCTTTGCTTCCACAACAGACCAGTAGGACTGCTGCCATAAGACTCTGCTTTATATTTGTAGATTAAACTTTATTGAACATTATTTGAGGAGTAAAATCGTGCAGAACAGACATTGAAAAGGGAGGTGAGAAAGAAAGGGGGTGAGAGGGGGGGGGGGGATAAACAGCAACAATAGACACAGAAGATCTACAGTAACTCCCAGAAGTTTGCTTCCACACCTGGATGAGGCGAGAGGAACAGAAAACAGAAAACCACCGTAAGCTTGAAAAGAAAAAGCTTGAAGAGCAGCGGCATCATTTCCATGTGTGTCAGAGTCAGAAGCTGCAGTGATTCCACATTATTAACCATGGTGGTTTAAATCTGCAGCTGCATCTTCTCCTCTTATTCCATCAGAGGGGCGGTGGGGGCGGAGCCTATCTCCAGTGGTCCATAGGCTACAGGTGGGGTCCACCCTGGACAGGTCACCAGTCCACTGCAATAAATCTACTTCTAACATGCAAATATCCATAAACCGCAGTGACTCCTGCTAAAGGCAGCTTCAGGTTGTTTTTAGTTCAGTTCAGTTCAGTTCGGTTCAGTTTATTCGAACAACAAAACAATATAAGATGTGTAAATACAACACAACACAATGAATACATAAACCATAATAAATTGTTCGAAAAGGAATGGGACGAAGTATAAACTTTTAAGTTTCCCATCCCTAATGAATCAAGAGACCTAAGTTGCTCATTTAACTAGTTACATTCACTCTTCCATATTAATCTACCTGTTTTTTATCTTTCCTCTTCTACATATTTATCCAAAAGTAATTTTTTGTACCTTCTCTTAAACAAATTTATGTTCACACTCTGCTTTAAACACGGCTGTAGACTATTCCATAACTTCACTCCACTACTTGATATAGTCATTCTTTTCATCGCTGTTCGTACCGTCTTCGTTCTGAATACTGCATCTCCTCTAAAATTATATTTTTCATCTCGTTCTTGAAACACTTCATTTATATTTTTAGCCACTAGTTTGTTTTTTACTTTATACATTACTTGCGCTGTCTTGAATTTTACCAGGTCTGTGAATTTTAATGCATATAGCTGTATAAATAATCGATTGGTGTGCTCTCTAAATCCTACTTTGCATATTATTCTTATTGCTCTTTTTTGTAGTGTGCATATGGATTGTAATGTGCTCTTATAGATGTTACCCCAAACTTCAACACAATAAATCAAATATGGCAAAAACAATGAAAAATAAAGCATTTTTAGTGATTTTGGGTTCAATATATGACTCGCACAGCATTTGGCAAGCTTATTTTTCACATAACTTACATGTGGTTTCCAGCAGATCTTGTGGTCTAAAATCACACCAAGAAACTTTATTTCATTCACTTCTTTGATTTCTTTATTATCAATTGAAATGTTTCCATTAATCTCAGTATTCTTTCTTCCAAATATGATAAACTTTGTTTTGTCCAAATTAAGAGATAATTTATTTTTATCAAACCAAATTTTAAACTTATTCATTTCTGTTGTAATTAGCTCCAAGATCTGCGGTAAACTATCGCCCGAACAAAATACATTTGTGTCATCTGCAAATAAAATCAATGACAGTGCCCTTGAAACTTTACAGATGTCATTTATATAAATGATAAATAATTTGGGGCCCAGCACTGAACCCTGTGGTACTCACTCCACATGTAATTTCCAAGAGCTCTGATTTATGTTCCCCTATTTGAACAAATTGCTGTCTATTTCCTAAGTAGCTTCTTATCCAATCCAACCCAACTCCCCTTATCCCATACCTTTCTAGTTTGGTCAGCAATATGTTGTGGTCAATGGTATCAAAAGCCTTTTTTAAATCAATAAAAACCCCAACTGCCACTTTTTTATCATCAATGCAATCTGTAATTTCCTCCATGAGTTGTAGTAGTGCCTGGGATGTTGATCTGTTTGACCTGAATCCATATTGATTGTCAGTGTATATGTTGTGTTTTTCCATAAAGATATCTAGTTTAGTGGTAAATAGTTTTTCAATTATTTTGGAAAATTGAGGGAGTAAAGAAACTGGCCTATAGTTTGTAAAATGGTGTCTGTTTCCGTTTTTGAACAGTGGAATAACTTTGGCTATTTTCATTTTGTCTGGAAATGTACCTGTTTGAAAGGACAGGTTACAACTATAAGTTAGTGGTTTAATAATTTCTTCCATAACAATCTTAACAGTTTTCATATCTATTTCCATCCAGTCAGCAGAGGTTTTATTTTTGCAGTTTTGTATTATTTCTCTAACATCGGTCTCAGTCACTGCACCCAGAAAGATTGTGTATGGGTTCCTTTCCCCCATGTCTTCGCAGACAGATGTATTTGTCTCTGATATTTTTGACGCAAGCTCAGGTCCAATATTCCTTTTTGCTGCGTTTTGACCGAGGAAACCTCCTCGGTTAGGAATTCAATCGCTCTTCTTAGTTCCTCCATATCCTCAGACGCGTTCTTCCTTGGAGCCATATTGTTCTCAAGTCATTAATGAATTTGTGCTTTTAAGATTAAGATGCTTTGCTGCTGAAAAGAGAAAAGCTGAAAGAGAAACTGTATGGAAATGAATCAAAGTATATTAAAGTGTTGCAATGGTCCAGTCAAAGTCCAGACATAAAGCGATTTAAGAATCTGTGAAAAGATTTTAAATTTGACTTTCACTGACGCTCTGACTACCAGATGACAGCAGTTATGCTTTTAGGAAAGAAAAAAAGAACTATAAGAAATGTTGGCATCTACAGCCAAAAAAACAGCAAGTAATGATTACAAAAACACATTAGGGAAAAAATGGACTGACAAAAATATCATTTTGACCTTGACTCATTTCATTCCTTTCTTTTTCAGTATAATTATTCTACTTTACAGACTCGCATAAAAACACACGGTTTCTCCCAGCTTCCTGATTTCTGCTGAACGACAGGAAGAAGCAAGGCGGGGGGATGGTGGGGGTGTGTGATTAGTTTCAGGGTTCCAGGCCACTTGATTGGCAGCTGGCAGCATATGGAGCTGTGAGGAAGGTTTGCCCATGCTCACTTCTGAGGAAACAAATATTTGCCTGAAGGAGAGCAAGAGAGAGGGAGAGAAAAAATATTAATTAGTTTGCAGACGCACCGAGAGATAAAAGTCAGCAAGACGTTCCCATCAAACGGCTGCAGAGTTTGCAGCAAAATGGAAATTTTCCCCAAGTTGACAGATTCAGCAGGCGGCTAACAGAGCTGAGGCTAAGAACACATGTGAGCAAGGAAAACTCTGAGGTGCACAAACAAAAAGAAGCCAGCACTGACATCTGCACCAGTTCACACATTCTGACTGAAATTACCATTTAGATGTCGATCTTTCATGCATCTATGGCTGCAGAAATTATTCTTAATTATAATTGGAAATCTAAGAACGAAGCAATTTGGAGAAAGAATTAAAACGCAAAAACTAAAAGCAGGCGGCAGGTTTCCATACAGAAAAAAAAAAGATTATTTCATATAATTCAGGCTCTCATAAAATATCAGATTCATATAAATGGATTTCTCCAATCCATGCTGTTTATATCCATCATGACATTTTGCTACCAACAAGCCTAAAGACTATTTACTGCTGCTAAACAGATGTTAGCACTTTGCAACTAAGTCAGATTTTTTTTTTTTTAATCACACTTATAATTCTGAATTCTTCAGTTTTAACCATCATTAAATAGCGGAAGCAAAGTCATTTAATTTGGCTTTAATAGCTTACAAAGAATTTTGCAATTGTTATTGTCAGCATAAAGGTCACAGGCTGCTGCACCTTTCAGCTTTTTTTATACGCCTGTATCATTGCACATGGCGGTCCGACTCAGGAGGCCCAATTCACTGCAGAGCGTAGCTCAGTTTGAGGAGCCCTGCTGTGCAAACATGCAAATATAGCAGGTAGAGACTGAAACAGACTCAGAAGTTTATGAATCCTGTTGGATTTGTCAGCTGTAGAGTAGAGAGACTCTAAGGCTGATAAATCCGGCCTAATAGAGATCCGACCAGAGGGCAGTAAATTATTACACTTGAGCAACTTTACCGCCTTAGTGAATCTAATCAGTCTAATCTCATCCTACTGCAGGGAAAAGACTGAGGAAAGGAAAAATTCTTCAATAATTCCTAACAACATGAAGTTGGATAAATATTCTCCAATAGCATCACTTCCTGCAATGATGCACAGCAATAAAAACATGGAACATTCCAGAAATAAATGACTCTCCTAACTTACATAATGACCCTCATCCAGGAGAAGTCAGTCCCATTTCACAATTAAAACAACTAAAAGTCTTAGGTAATTAATTTTATTTGGTCTAAATCAGTGATAAAGACTATTGCGGCGCCACTGGGCCCTCTGACCACCCAGTAAGGAGAACAGGAGAAACTCACTTTAGCTCCATATTAAAGCCTAAACTGTGAGAAAGTTTCACAATTAGCATTTTTAACATCTTCATCCCGTTTTAGGATTAAAAGTATTAAAGCAAAACTAAAGAAAAAAACACAATTAATTTTCATTACACTGTATTTTGGTAAAAGTTTATAAAATGTTTCTGTAGTATAAAGGAATGTGAGCATAAATTAAACGTACCTATTTTGTGAAGCTATTCAGCCTTGTTAAATTCACCAGTTAGTCCCGTTCAGAAACAGGCAGCGGTGCTACAGTAACCTTTGCAGTAATCACTTCTATCTGATGGGCCTCTTTAATTAACCTTGTAGGAAATTAATCCCAATGTTAAATGGACAAGAAAAAGATGTTTGATTACCACCATGAACCAACTGGGACTTCTCCTTCTGTCTAATTGCCCAGGAAGCGAGAACAAGAGGGAGAGTAGCACAAATGAGAAACAGAAACAGATACGCAGAGCGAGGCGAGAGGAGAGGGGAGAGGGAAACATCCTGTGGTGTCATTAGCGTCCGTGTGAATGTCAGTCAGTCCCTGAAGCACTGATAAGGATTCACTAGCAGAAGAGAGAGGGAGGAGAAGGGGAGGAAAAGGAAAATATGAAAATGATTGTGGAAAAATACTTTGGATGATGAGTCAAAAATTCATGATTAACAGCATTTGCTAAGTTCCAGCTTAATCACTATAAACAACATACCATCAGTAAATAAAGATCTATTGATGGTAGAACTGTTGGATTTCTGCTATCATAGATTTAAAATGACAGAAAAGCTGCTTTAAGCTGTTCCCAGAGGGACTGGAACTGGTTTAGTCTCAGTGACAGAAAGGTGGAGTCAGCTCCCCCCCTCCACCCGTCCCCCTGGATCCATGCTAGCTTATGTAGATCCAGCTCACCTCCTTTTTGTGTCTGAAAACAAACCGTCTTTTTATAACTGTCACAGATCAGTCTGTTTCCTTCATAAACCCATAATATCTATATTCTTGTTTTCTGCGCTTTGGTCCTGATTTTAGTTCAGTCTGAGCAGCTGCTTCATTCTCCTCCTGTTAACATCTTCAGATGAGTTCACTGAGCTCAGCTCCTCGTGACTCATAGTGTAGCACCATGGCAGTGTGGCACTGTGGCACCATGGGACCGTGACAGTGTGGCACTGTTGCACCATGGGACCGTGACAGTGTGGCACTGTGGCACCATGGGACCGTGACAGTGTGGCACTGTGGCACCATGGGACCGTGACAGTGTGGCACTGTGGCACCATGGGACCGTGGCAGTGTGGCACTGTGGCACCATGGGAC
>NW_024038771.1:0-12608 GCF_016077235.1 Cyprinodon tularosa | reverse complement strand
TTACTTTGCGCTCAAAGAACCACTGAGTACTGACTTTGCATGTGAAACACAATGTGTGGTGTCACCTAAATAGATGTTCAATGGAGAATGCAGGTATCGATCCCGCTTCCTCTCGCACGCTAAGCGAGCGCTCTACCATTTGAGCTAATTCCCCCATACAATCCTCAAGAAAGAGACCTCCGAAATCGACTTTTACTCATGAAAAGTGAAAGTCAGGACTTCAGTCATCCTTGGTCGTTCTATGGTCTCTCTTTGAGGTCCCCATACCGAGAACAATGACGAGGTTGCCGATATTTTAACGCGATTGACTGCAAATGCATTGTGCTCTGCACATGTGGGTTAGAATCCCACCCTTGTTAAAATGCTGCCTTCTTACTGTAGATTAGCTGTGATCTCAAAGTGCCCATTCTCGTACATACAACTTCAGATCTCCTGCAAATACCTCATATCTGTATCTTGTATCTTGCTTTATGTTTCTCTTTAAGGAGGTCATACTATTAGAATGGTGGTAAATAAAGGTTTTGTTTTCCAATTACTATGACTTCTTGTCAGATTGGATTTCCCCCAGTCAATTGCTTATTTCTTTTTTCCCAGTAGAAATAGCCGTTAGAGATCTCCAGTGTCACCAATTCTAGCCAATCTTTACATGGAAGAAATGGAAAAGAGGGCTTTAGACACTTTCAAAGGAACACCACCAAGCCACTGGTTTAGATACACTATATTGCCAAAAGTATTTGCTCACCTGCCTTGACTCACATATGAGCTTAAGTGACATCCCGTTCCTAATCCATAGGGTTCAATATGACGTCGGTCCACCCTTTGCAGCTAGAACAGCTTCAACTCTTCTGGGAAGGCTGTCCACAAGGTTTAGGAGTGTGTTTATGGGAATTTTTGACCATTCTTCCAGAAGCGCATTTGTGAGGTCGCACACTGATGTTGGACGAGAAGGCCTGGCTCTCAGTCTCCGCTCTAATTCATCCCAAAGGTGTTCTATCGGGTTGAGGTCAGGACTCTGTGCAGGCCAGTCAAGTTCATCCACACCAGACTCTGTCATCCATGTCTTTATGGACCTTGCTTTGTGCACTGGTGCACAGTCATGTTGGAAGAGGAAGGGGCCAGCTCCAAACTGTTCCCACAAAGTTGGGAGCATGGAATTGTCCAAAATGTCTTGGTATGCTGAAGCATTCAGAGTTCCTTTCCTTGGAACTAAGGGGCCAAGCCCAGCTCCTGAAAAACAACCCCACACCATAATCCCCCCTTCACCAAACTTTACACTTGGCACAATGCAGTCAGACAAGTACCGTTCTCCTGGCAACCGCCAAACCCAGACCCGTCCATCAGATTGCCAGATGGAGAAGCGCGATTCGTCACTCCAGAGAACGCGTCTCCACTGCTCTAGAGTCCAGTGGCGGCGTGCTTTACACCACCGCATCCGACGCTTTGCATTGCACTTGGTGATGTATGGCTTGGATGCAGCTGCTCGACCATGGAAACCCATTCCATGAAGCTCTCTGCGCACTGTTCTTGAGCTACATGAAGTTTGGAGGTCTGTAGTGATTGACTCTGCAGAAAGTTGGCGACCTCTTCGCACTATGCGCTTCAGCATCCGCTGACCCCGCTCCGTCAGTTTACGTGGCCTACCACTTCGTGGCTGAGTTGCTGTCGTTCCCAAACACTTCCATTTTCTTATAATACAGCTGACAGTTGACTGTGGAATATTTAGGAGCGAGGAAATTTCACGACTGGATTTGTTGCACAGGTGGCATCCTATCACAGTTCCACGCTGGAATTCACTGAGCTCCTGAGAGCGACCCATTCTTTCACAAATGTTTGTAAAAACAGTCTGCATGCCTAGGTGCTTGAATTTATACACCTGTGGCCATGGAAGTGATTGGAACACCTGATTCCAATAATTTGGATGGGTGAGCAAATACTTTTGGCAATATAGTGTATGTGGATGACACATTCGTCAAAATCCAGCTAAAAAAAGTGGCAGCTTTCACAAGACATATCAACTCTGTTGACCACAACATCAAATTCACCAGAGAGGATGCCGAGGACAACAAACTACCCTTTCTGGACTGACTGGTGAGCATGGAAGGAGATGGAAGCCTAAACATTGAAGTCTATAGGAAACCTACTGACACAGACCAGTATCTTCTTTTTGACTCACACCATCCACTGGAAGACAAACTCTCAGTCATCAGAACATTACAACACCGGGCAGAACATGTCCCTACTAAAACAGAAGGGAAGCACAAAAAACAGAAACACATCAAAGATGCTCTCCAAACCTTTGGATACCCAAACTAGGCGTTTATCAAATCAGCAAGGATATCCAAAAAACACACAGCAGAAGATAGCAGTGAGAAAATTAAATGCAAAAAAATCGCAATCCCTTATGTTGCTGGAGTCTGAAAAATTCAAGAGGATTTTTCTCCAAACACAAAATCCCAGTACATTTCAAACCAAACAAGACCATTAAACAGAGACTAGTGCATCCTAAAGATAAAACCCCCAGACTGAATATGAGCGGAGTGGTATATGCTGTTCAGTGCAGCGAGGAATGCTCTGATCTTTATATAGGAGAAACCAAACAACCTCTCCACTGACGCATGTCCCAACACAGAAGAGCACCCTGTTCTGGACAAGACTCTGCAGGACATCTACACCTTGTGGACCAAGGACATTCTTTTGAGGACCAGAATGTTCACATTTTGGATAAAGAAAATAGGTGGTTTTAGAGGGGAGTGAAGGAAGCTATCTATTTTAAGAGAGAAAAAAACAACCTTAAACAGAGGTGGTGGACTCAGAATCCAGCTAACACAAAATGAAAAAGAACCCAATAAACAAGAAAACACAGAATAACATAACTACATAAAACAAATTCAACTGTGGTTCTAATTGTATTAAGTCCTTTCTGAAATGGAAAAGCTATTTAGAAATGTATCCCAGAATTACTCTGGATTAGCACTAACCCGTATTTGTTATATGATGAAAAGTGGTAGATTCAGCGACATTGCAGTGGTACCAGATGCATTCAGGGTTTCTAAACCTAGAAGTTACAGATTTAGTGGCTAGAAATTACACAGGGATGTTTTATGAACTCTCAACTGCAAGGATGATAGAGAAAAGAAACTAAATGAGAAGCAGAGTGTAGAAGAACACCCAGAAGTAGAATATTTTGAGGACTACTTCAAAGAATTACAATAAATTAGCTTTTAAGCTTCCTTTAAGTAATTATTTAAAGACATTTGACAGTTGCCAGTATTTAATTTGAAAACCCTTGAATTGTGCCTCTGAGGAGCTTATAGCTACTTTAAAATTTTAATTCATTCAGCCAACTGTTTTAACCCAAAATGTGAGTGCGAAGCCAGCCTGAACTAAAGCAGAAGAAATAACAGGGTGACATACCTGAACATCTCCACCTGGGGGTGCTGTTTCTTCTGCCTGGGTACCAGAATCCTGTGCTTAAACAGTGTGGCTCTTTATTTGAACAAAGCTGTGCGTTCCAGAGGCAATATCTACATTTAGGCTGCAATGAAATTATTTTGTTAGTGGCTCCTTTCTTCTTCTCCTTTTGTTCTCCAAACCTCATAATTTTGGATGTTAACATTGAAGATGGTGATCTGTGGCAGAGATGCGAATGCTCAGTTGAAGAATGGTAAGTGCAGTCATATGGGTTTATTCTTTTCCTGTTGTTGTTGCTCACCCCCTTTCACAACCCTCAGTCAGGTAATCTATAACTGAGAACAACTGAATCAGGTGGAGATAAGAGTGGGGAAATGTCACCATGAGCACAAAGTTAAAAACTGAGCTGGGGTCAGGGGTCATGGGTCATTTGGGGGCAGGCACAGAGAGGCTCCTGAATAACTGGTCATCTCTCACTTGAAGATTCATCGGTTTAACAACATACAAACACCACATAGGAATTCTTGAGCCAACCACCTGATCGCAGAGATCACTCATCTTTCACCCCCACACCGCTAAGTGTCTTAGTCTCATGTATTGAAGATTCACCACTCTCCTTAAACTGTCATTGTCTCAAATAATACATCACTGCAAGAATATTTCACAAACATAACAGCAACATAAAAGAAACATGTAACCTGCAAACCAATAAATCATTTAACTGAGGCATATTAAATCCAGTGTTTGTTGGATATTTTGGAAAAACTGCTGCAGGTTTTCCTTCCACTCACCTCTGCTTTCATCAATCCAATGGCAGAGAAAGGACATTTTTATAGGGATGTCCAAACAGCGACCTATCCGAAAACCGATAGGCACCAACATCATCTTATGGTCAGTCTACACTAATTACACTGAACTAACAGGAAGATGAGCTCAATCACAACATCTGTATTTTCCAACAAAACCACTTCAATCCAAATCTTTAGGAAGCCCTTGCTAAAGCAGTCTAAATTAATCATATTTGGTTCCACATTATATACTAATTAATTATTGGCACATCAGAGGTCCATAAATTCCTCTTCCCCTCATAAGGTCTCAAAAACTAGACATGAAAAGACCATCAATCCTGTTTTTGTCATCTTTAAAATCTATATGTCGATGTGAAAAAATTCTGTATTTTGGTTGCTGGTTTATTTACTAACTGGTCCAAATGGTCCAATTAGTAAGAATGACGCTCCACTTTAAAGTATCAATGCTGCCAGCTTCTGGTTTAGAGGGTAAATGCTCCTTCTGGAGGTGATGAATTACATTCATACACACAAAGCGTTCTGATCAGCTGTCTCACTGTGTGGTGTGGAGGCTCCAACGCTGCAAACTGGAAGACGGTGAGGAGAGTAGTGAGAACTAGAGAGAAGATCATCAGGGCTCCTCTTCCCTCCATTAAAGACATTTCATCCCAGCGCTGCGTGTCCCGAGCCCGTAACATCATCAATGACCCCTCACCGCACTACCATTGACTGTTCTCCCTGCTGCCCTCTAGAAAGAGGCTGCGAAGAATTCAATGAAGGTCCAACAGATTCCAAAACAGCTTCTTCCCCACTGCCATTAGACTGTCGATTGTTGTATAAAATAGAAAAAAAAAAAGCGCTGAATGTTGGAAAACTTTAAATCATATACTAGTCTTATGTTTACATTTGATTACCATGTTTACATTTTAACACTGCTGCACTTTAGGAATGGAAATGTCTTGATGTCTTGTTCTGTGTGTACAAAATGACAATAAAGTTTGTCTAAGTTTTTAAAACAAAAAAAATATTTATCTTTTAAAAATATAAAATATGACGAAAAATTAACAAGCATCATTGCATTTCCTCTGTGTAAGGATGCAATGAAAAGGTGAAGGAAGAGAAGCTGGGAGCTAGAATTTGGTTTATTTGCACTGAGCCTTTCTTTTATTCAAAGGCCTAGGCTCATTATCACCATCATTCATCCTTCTAAGTGTCATGTATTTGAAGATTCTGATAACTTAACTTGACCTAAAGGAAACTTAAGATCAGAAACCATGGTAAGGCCATCCGTATGATTTAGTGAAGGACTGATAAACAAGCTGTCATGGAGGATCTAGGGTCACCACAATGAAGAAAAATCAGAACAGGGATGCAATTAAAGGATATTTTATATATTTTTAGGATTAATAAAGCAACAAGACTGATATGGATTTCTTTAAAGATTGAACACTGAGTCATAACCAACCTTTAAGTTGAACTTTCTGAGCAAGATTTGACACTTTCATTACTTGTTTTTATCTTTTACTCACTGAAGACAACCTATTTGTTCTCAATAGCTTCAATACAAAATATCCTCTGTCGCATCTAAACTAGCGCTGTAACAAAGGAAATTCAGGTAAAATATCAATATAAGGTATATCACAGTAATTGAGCTACGAATGAGAGGTTATTGTATAACTTGAATTAACTAGACCCATAAAAAAAGTTTAAAAATGTGTTGACTGTAAGCTATGAAATATATATGTGCTCACTAAAATGAACAAAAGATGCTTGTCAGTTAATGTAGGCTTTTAAATTCAGAAATACTGCATTCTGAAACAAACCATACACTGTGAAGAAGGAAGTATGAAATATTAATAATTTTCGGAGGCCCTTTTAGTCCAGATGAACAGGTGCTCTAGCACCCCCTAGTGTCTAACTGTGCCCTTGCCATGGTGACCCCCTAGCTCTCCCCATGCATCAAGCAGGAGCAGTGAAGACTTTCTGTCATGGATGAAAGCTTTCATCTTTCTTTCTGCACCTCCTCTGACATAATGCAGCAAACAAATGGGGAGGCTTGCAGCATGTTGCTAAAGTCTCTGAAATAGAGAGCTCACATATACAGAAACACCTGATGTTGGGAACCAGACACCTAAAACGACCCAGAGGGTGGAGCATGCTGAGGAACAAGGTGTCCACATAATACTATACATAATCATTACTTCTCCTGACCCTGGGTTGTCATTTAAAAAAAAAAAACATTTTATTCTGAGCAAAATGCTTCTCTGATTTTACTTCCCGATTAAAAAAATGTGTTAAATGTATCTGCATTAGTATTGGCTTGTAAAGTTGTAACCTTGCTGTCATTCTCTTATCTGGTGAAGGCAGTATTTTAATAATGAGTCAAAGACATTTGGCTCAAACACATCTGGAAAGTTTATTAACCACACTCATCCAAATCACACTGCTGATTCAAATGAAGATGAAACAAAATACAACTCTTCATGTTTTTAGCCACTGTGTCACCAATAAAAAAAAGCCAAATAAAATGTATGTACGTAATTTTTCCAGCTTCTGATTTTGAAGTCGGATTTCTATCAAAAGTGGACGTGCACTAAAAGTGCGGATAACAGCAGTTTGATTTAAAATACATGTGAAATACTCATAACGAACAATTTGATTGTTTTCTGTGTGCAGACTCCACACCATGAGGCCACCAATGTGTCACACAGCTGGACATAAAACCAGGTGCTTAAAGATGGGGGGGAAATGTAAATTTAAAGTGCTCTACTATCATTAATTAAAGTCAGCACTAGAGTTCTGAGATATTCGGATATTAATGATTCTAAATAAAACATTACGTTAAAAGTTCCCACTCTTTTGCTCAAACTAAAGTGGGAAGTGTGACGTCACTCCAGGAGATTGGTTTGCCAACATGGCGGATATACACACTAAAATGGATAACCATAGTAACCGGTACTGCAACTGCTGCCCTATATATTTGAGCCTGACGCCTCATTGCACAAGGAATTCAAGAGCCAACCTCCTCTGCTCGGTATACAAAAACTAGCTGTCTAAACTTTTATAAGCCTTCATTGCTTTTCCTGAAAAGTAAGAGTGTAAAATCACCAACTAACGTTAGATTAGGTCAAACGAAGTTCCACATTTAACATTCACATTTTTGGGATATTGCTACTGCTCTCAGAACACATTCATGATTAAATTAAACCAAGCCAATTTAAAGTCTTTTAGAGAAAAACAACCTGCTAATGTTACTAGCAGCAGCCAGTGAAGCCGTACGTTTTTAAGAGGCGGGATTTTCTGAAAAGTATCCTATTAAAGGCAGTTTACTTTCTTGGGTTGTTTCTAACTTCAAAGTGACAAAATTTAACATTAGCCACATAAGCAAGTCCTCAGAAAGTAGGAGAGAATCCAGAGGAGCATAAAAAGTAAAGGACATAGGTGTGACACACTGGTATTGAATCTGCATGATTAACATGTTGAAAATTTGCACAGAGTAGCTCAGGTGTGTATGTTTTAAATAAAAGTGCTTGTATCTGCATTTATCACGTATGTGCACTTTTGGTAAAATCCTGACTTCAAAACGAATTCCCTTTCTGCAGGAACAGCCAACAGCATCTCTTTTTGGATTCTCTTCTACATTTGGTCCACTTGTTTCATGTTGTGTGGACAATAGAAAAGTTCTGATCCAGACGTGGCGAGGATGAAAAGAAAAGTGTAAATGAGCAGCTGTGTGAGTGAACGGACACAGCCAAGCTCCGTCGACATCGAATAGATACAGAAAAAAAGCAAGAACAGAAAAAAATAAAAGCAGAACGAACAAAGGTAGGTCCTCACATCAGTGATGGACAAATAAATAATACATTACAAGTTTATAACATTCAAGGAGCGTCTTGAGTTCTGTGCATGAAGGATAAGAAAAAACAGAATCACTGAACGTATAAAATCATTTACAGGTAAAATGTCTGACAGGCAGACTAAAGATTGCTGTTTTTATTTTGAAGCGTAACCAACAGAGGGCACCCACAAACACAAAACTATGTGCTAAAATATCTTCCTCTTTCTGATTTGGTCAGCAAAGGATAAGGAGAATGCAACGCTGGCCTAAACACTTACAAGATTACAATCAGTAGCCTCATAAAGTGACATTTCCATTACCATATACTGATATAATAAGTGCTATAAACATAGAGAGGAGAGAGAAGGGCTCTGGCTAAATAAACACCATAAATTACAGAAAAAGAAACACCTGAAATCTGGTTTCGATTGTACTGCAAACGACTCCTCGCAGCATTAGGTACAAAAAAACTCCAACATTTTGTGATTTCATGTTTTCAATAAAGAAGAAAAAAAAGCATTATCATCAATGCAGACAAACTTAGTTTAAAATAACACCAATGTTTATTTTTCCTCAGTTTAAGTGAATAAATTTCTTTAAACTCATAAATTAAAATTCAAAGGTGAGTTAACACTTCAAGCAGCAGCGAATTCAAATAATAATGTGGGAGGGACATTTGAAACTTCCCCATCAGCAGCAGTAGGAGTCAGAGCCTCGTTAATCGATTTGTATCCATAAAAAACAAGGCAGAGCTTCCTGCATGTCCTGCCATGAGGGAGAAACTATCCCTCATTCATTAATGTCGGATCGTAGAATGAATACATCTCTAAGCTGTGTGTAATCCACAGAGGATCCATGATGCACCTATCTCCATCCCATCACAGCGTCCCAGTCAGATTGAGGTCTGCACTTTAACTAGGCCGTTGTTATACCTTCATTATCTTCCATCTGCTCCTGATGTCCCAGGATGGACTGAGATGGCCTCAAGTTTTAGTGTACAATTCATGGGAAAAGAGTTAATGGATTACTTGGTCAATGTAATCCTGTGACTGCACAGCATAGCCCAGATCATCACCCTACCACCACCATGCTTGACGGCTGGTATGAAGGGTTTAGCTTGATAATCTGCGTTTGTTTCATTTTATTTCTCCAACACATTGTTTTGTTTTATAACAAATCATCTGTAATCTGGTCTGATCAAGCCAACAAGCATCTTTGTAGAACAGGGATTCCAAAATATTTCAGCCTGTGACGCTGCAATGCAAAAACGCAACCAACTAGTGACCCCAAAAAGACATATAGTTATTTTACTTTGTTTATTTATAAATAATACTTATTAAAATGACAATTTAAAAAAATGCTTTTTTATCATTTAACGGGAAATGTAATTATTTAGCTCAAATTTAGCTCAATATAATATTTAATACTGAATATTGTACTGGAAAAATAAATAAATCTTGCAGTTATTTATTTCTTGGGACATTCACATTTATGTTATTTGATACACCATTTTGGTCCTCCATATTGTGAAAACATCTCAGGACCCCTGGGTGTCAGGATCCGGGACTTTGCCCACCAGAGGGCGCCTTGGATCCAAGCCTGGGGAGCTTGGACTCAGCTTGATCAGCTGTTTTCTATCTGCTGATTAAGGAAGCTCCCTATATAAGCTGAGTGTGAACTTCCCTCTGTGCTGGATCGTGTGTCTTACCTGTGCCACCATGCCTGTCTGAGCCTTGAACCTGCAGCTTCTTCTGAGTTCCAATAAATATTGGACTTTTAATCCTCCCTCTGTGAGTCTGCATTTGGGCTAGTAAAACCATCGCATCATGACACTTGGGGGCCCTGACCCCTACTTTGGAAACCCCGGCTCTAGAAGATGGTTCATTCAGTCGCATCTTTGCTTACTGTTCTGTCATGAAGTTTGGAAGCTACCTGAGGCCTGTGGTGTCAGAGCGAGGCTCATGGATGAAAAACATTTCTTTGTAGAAAGGATTTCATAGCTGTAAAATTTTACATTAATGTAAAAACCAAGTCCCCACTTCCAAATGTCATGTTTTTTTAAAAGGTTATCATTTGCTTTAGTGAAGTTATTAATCGGCAGCACAGAACTGCTTCTACTTTACGCATTTGGATGCTTTGTAGTTGCTGGGAGGATGTATTCATGTAGATTTAAGACTTTCTACAGACTGGATGATAATCTTTTATTTATTTTTTATTTTCCTGAGCTTGCAAACCTTAGAATTATTACTCCATTTACTTTTTTTTTTTTACAATAAATATAAATGATATACTCAAAGTTCAGGGCTAAAAATCATTGAAAACTGAAAGAGGAAGGTTTCTGTAAAGGATCTCTGCTGCTGATGAAACTTCTCTCACAGAATGTATCTTACATTTAAAATAATCAAGAAGGTAAAATAAATTTCTAGAAAAATAGTTTGATTCGTGTGCTTTTGTTTCTCCTCTGAGTGAACAACTGTGGCAGTCTGTGCCACGAAGCAGCATCATTTGGTTCTCCGTGGGGGATTTTTGGAAAAGAAAAACAAAAAAAAAAAGCACAGAAACAATTCTGTGTGTTAAGGCAGGAGGCTGATGGCAACAATCCTTTGTTGTGATGGGGAGGACGCTTTATAATCAACACTCACAGTGCATCAGGTTTGATTTGTTGTTTCTGGTTAAACTGGGAGAAGAACCGCGTTGAGGAAATGGCAGCTGGCCCTGAGGAGTAACCAAATGACTGGTTTCTTTTAGAAATCAGAGCTGCAGATTATGCAGGTTTGAGATCGTTTTCAGCAGTTGAGTCTCAATAAACGCTGATTTCAGTGCAACATACCACACTGCAGAGCAAGCAGCTAGCTAGCACGACGATAAAGCTACCCACATCTGAAAGAAAAACTACCATCAAGGTACTTTAGATTATACGAGAACACGAGAGATTACAATCCTACTTGGAAACTCAGCACTGCCAGGCGAGGTGTCTCTGAACACACACGGAAAAATCACCATAAAAAGCCAAACTGCAACCAGTAGCACACAGACACAAGTTGTGATGTACTGAGAAGATGACCTGCACAGATGTGCTTTACCCAATGTTCATCCCAAAGGCTGAAGGCTCTCCATGTGAGAGACGAGTTCAGCTTCCTCTTCTTCCTGGCTGAGAGGTTTTTACAATCCCAGTGGAGGAGACCTGGAACACCGAGCCACTTTTCAAAGACCTTCCTGAAACTAAAGGAGAAGGTCAAAGTACCAGAGTTCCCTGAGCGTCACCGTCTCTTAGTTAAACTCTGAGGCGAAGCTGCGCCTCGACTCTCTTTACGTGCTGCGATAGGTCTTGATGATGTCTTTGATCTGTCTCCTGCAGATGGGACAGCAGGCATTGGACATCTTCTTCAGCTTGATGCCACAGGCGTAGCACAGACACATATGTCCGCAGGTGTAGATGACCGAGTCCACCGCGTTCTCGTAGCAGATGGAGCACTCATCGGAACACGGCTCCCGGCCTGAAGGGAACGTGGGCGACTTGGGGAGGCTGACCGGCGAACTGGGGGTCGTTCCTGCAGTGTGAACAGAAAGGAAACGCTGACATCAGAGAGAATCTGAGGATGTCTCAGTTGAGGTCTCTGTCTGCAACATTTCAGATCTATAACATTTTAGAAATATTTTTTAAACATTTTAAAATTTTTATTATATTTGTGGGAGATTTTTGGTGAGGAAGACAGAAAAAAACCTTGTAGAGAGAGGAATCTGGTTTAAAAAATCTGAGGACAGAGTCCATCTCTAATCAGATCCCTTTTCTCGTCTCATCAAATAAAACTAAATTAATTTACAAGTTAGGTAAAAAAAATAAAAAAAATTAAAGCCACAAGTGGCATTGGGCGGCCCTTGCAGCTCGCACCGCCTGGTATGTTGCGATCGCGGGAACCAAGCGACCTCCACCTCCACGCTCCTTCCCAGCCTATGCTCCTGCTCTTCAGCCTATGCCTGCTGCTGCTTCTCTTCATCCTCCCCCTCCTTCTTGTTCTGCTGCTGCCACTGTTTCTTATCCTCCTCCTCCTGCAGCTTCTCCTCATCTTCCTCATCTTCCTGCTAATGCAGCTTCTCCTCATCATCATCCTGCTTCTGCTTATCTTCCTGTGTCTCCTTCTGCTCCTCCTGCTGTCGCTCTTGCTGTATCTCCTTCTCTTCATCCTGCTGTCGCTCTTGCTGCATCTCCTCCTCATCCTGCTGATGCTCTTTCTCTTCATCCCCTGCCTACTGCTGCTTCTCCTGATCCTCTTCATCCTCCTTATCCTGCTTCATTTAATCCTCCTCCATTCTCCTTCTGCTGATTATCTTCCTAATCATCCTCCTCCCCCTGTGCTCCTTCTCTTCATATTCTTCTTCCTGCTGCTGCTCTCACTGCATCTCCTACTGCTGTTTGTTTCTCATCCTCATCATCCTTCTCCTCCTCCTAAAAGCATGGCTTTGGATGACTGGAGTTAACAGTTTGATGCTTAGCCACGCCCACATGCTCCCATGTAGAATAATAATTTTGATAACTTTTAATTTGCTATGACTATAGTCCATGTAAAGTT